>NC_044014.1:1802500-1807500 GCF_900496995.4 Aquila chrysaetos chrysaetos
TCCCTCCGCGATAAAAGTGTTTGGTTTTGTAATCTGCTCTACTGTACCTCAAAAGCTCCGGGCTGATTATGAATACAGGAATTTTCTTTTAATTTCTCATGAATAGTTTCCATACACTTTGATTTAAGGTTATTAACATTCTATAGACAGTGGCATCTTTAATATGTGGCGATCGCTTCTAAAGACTAATCTCATTACCCTCAAATAGTCATAAAATATGATTTTATTATACTTACGTATTTAATTAGACGGCCAGCAATGTAATGGATTTTGAGATCGGGTAGAGCAACAGCTTTGATAATTCACTTATCTTTGGCAATAGTCATTAACCCCCAACACCAGCAAAATAGATTGCTTTCTAACACATCTTTTTTTTTTTTTCTCCTCACCCCTTGGAGAAAGGATCGGGGGGTCTCCTGATAACACAAATCGGACTTCGATTTTCACCGATTAATTAAAATATTAGCGCGCGGACCTCGGCAATCACACCCCCCCTCCAAAAAAAATAAAATAATAAAAAAATAAGGAAGTCCTAACCCACACTGGGCGGAAAAAGCTCATCACTCCAGGCGGATATAGATATATATGGGACAAGGCGGACGTATAGCCGTGGAGATATATATATATATATATATGTGCGCGCGTACCAGGACTTCAAATACATCTATTTACGTGCGCGCCTATTTTCCTACACCTAGGCTCACGCAGGGGGCCAGCAGCAGCCCCCTCCTCCTCTTTGTCCATCCCCAACCTCCTCTCCCCCAAACAACCCCACGACCCTCCACGAGGGTCTCGCCTCCCTGCCCACCCTCGTCCTGCGGCCCACGGGTGGGGTGGGGGGGTGTCAGGGGGGGTCAGGGTTTGGGATGGGTGATAGGGTGAAGAAGATATTTGGGACACCGCCTGCGCGTTCCCGCCCGGACCCGGGTCCCCCCCCCCCTCCTTTCGCGGGGGGGGGGGACGACCCGGGTCCGGGCGGGAGCGCGCCGGCGAGTGCCTAAACCCCACGCTCCATATATGGCTGCGACCCCGCCCACCGCCCACGTCATCAGTGACGACACCTCTCCCGCGGTGGCGGGGGCCCGGCTCCCGGGGAAGGGCGCGCTCCTCGGGGAGGGAGGGCCGGGCTCTGCGCGCCTCCGTCCATTCCGTGAGACGCCACGGGCCCGCGCCCCGTTCTCCCGTGTGCCCGGGAACACCTCCGCGGTAATCAGTATTTTTTTTTTTTTCCTTCTTCTTCTTTTTTTTTTTTTTTTTTTTTTTTTTTTTTTTTCTCCCCCCTCCGTTTATTTGTCTTTTGGAGCAGGAGAGCCTTGCCAGAAAGTGGTCGATTCAGCAGTGTCCTGAAGCTTTTTTTTTTTTTCCGAGGCGGTTTTACTAGGATGACACCACGTTGAGCGCGTCTGCAAACAACAACAAAAATATTTATTCTTTTACCCCCCCTCCCCAAAAAAACAACAAAAAAAAAGCAACCTCGCAGTGTCGCCGGCTGCAGTTACACTTTTTCTTTCTTTTTTTTTTTCCTTTTTTTTTTTTTTTTTTTTTTTAAACCACCAAACTGGAACGCCATCCAACTCGCTGCACAGAAGTACTCAGTAAATTGTTTATGTCGTGCCAATACAGGACAGATTGAAGAAGGAAGCAAGACTTGAACTGGGCTTTTCTCCTACTGATCACAGGGAGTAAAGTCATCTCTTATATTCCAGTCGCCAAGGAGAGAGAGAGAGAGAGAGAGAGAAAATCAAGCAACAACCAACCCACCCCGTATCTGACATTTCCCTCAATTTTAACCCCTTTTGGTTAGGAGCTGGTTTTGCCCAAATTTGTTTTAATGTTTGGGATTCAGGAAAATATACCAAGAGGTGGGACGACCATGAAAGAAGAACCGCTGGGCAGTGGGATGAATCCCGTCCGCTCATGGATGCATACTGCTGGGGTAGTGGATGCTAACACGGCCGCCCAAAGGTACGTCTGCCAAATCCTCTCCCGGCGGTTTTCTCCTCCTGTATTTCTCATCCCGGCCGTAAATCCCCCCCCCCAGCCCCCCCCACCCCCCCCCCCCGCCCGCCCCGTATCACTTACAGCCTCCCCGCTCCGCTCCGCGCCGCTCCGCGCTCCCCGCATCCCCCCGCGGCCGCGGTGCCTGCGCGCCCCTTCCCGCCGCGCCGGCCGCTCTCACCCACGCCTTGTCTTGTTTTCTCCCGCAGCGGCGTGGGGCTGGCTCGGGCACATTTCGAGAAACAGCCGCCTTCCAATCTCAGAAAATCCAATTTTTTCCACTTCGTCTTAGCTCTGTACGACAGGCAGGGGCAGCCAGTGGAGATTGAGAGAACAGCTTTTGTGGACTTTGTGGAGAAAGAGAAAGTAAGTCTGCCTGTTATCCCCTTTTTTTTTTTCTTTTAAAAAAAACCCAACCCCAACAAAAACCACCCCAACCTCCCAAACCCACCCAAGGCGTTTAGGTGTGATTTAATTGATGAAAGATAATTTTCAAGCCCACGGTACTCCCGAGGCGCCCAGACCACGTGCGGGTCCCCCCCGTTCCCGCGGCCGCTCCGAATAGACCCCGCGTTTAGAAACTTACCGCCGCGTCCCCAGCTTACGTTAACGCGGGGAAAACGGCTAAACATGACATATTTGCACCGAGATAATGACATCATCAGCGCTCCACAAAAGTGACCGGGGGCTGAATTTCTGCAAACTGTTAATTCCCAGCCGCTTCAGGGACGAGAAAAATGTACGTCAGGAGGAGGGAGATATTTTTCATGCTAAACGTAATTATTTATCGTTACTTGCAGGAGCCAAACAATGAAAAAACTAACAATGGAATTCATTATAAACTTCAGTTATTGTATAGCAATGGTAAGTTCTCGCTACCTCATTTTTGAACGTCCGCGGGCCGCAGAAAAGTCTTACTTTCCTTTTCAAGGCCTTTTGGAAAAGGATATAAAGATTTTGAGATTAAAATTACACGCGTGTAAACACGGCTCTTTCCTTGGCATATAAGGAAAACAAAACATAAACGATCAATAAGTCAATGGTACTTCACATGATTAACCGGTCGGTCTTGAAGTGGAAAGTAAAAAAGGGGATCGATCGCTGCTCCAGCAGAACAGCACTTTTAAGTGACTTTTTTCCAGTTTTGCGAATTAATGGTAATTACTGGGACGGGGTGAGCGCAGGGAGCAGGCAGAGCGGAGCCCCGGCCCAGGCGGAGCGGGGTCCCCAAAGGCGAGGGCAGCCCGCGGGGGGTGCGCGGTTTGTCAGCCCCAGCGCCCAAACCCCCCCTCGGCACCGGGGCCGTGGGGCCGGCAGCGAGCCTGCCCGGGGGGGGCTCTCTGGGGCACGGCCCCCCAAGCGCCGGGTTCGGGAGTGGACGAGAACCCTGCCATTAGGTGATTTCTGGCCTTTTTTTTTTTTTTTTTTTTTTTTTTTTAATTTTATTTTTAAGCCTGGCGCGAGTGCCGATCCCTGTCCGTTGCAGTTAATTGCCTGACCTCATGCTTTCATTATGTAATTTGGGTGGTTCGCTATTGAAATCCTGATAGGAATTTGTCTCTGCTTTCCCTCCCCAGGAGTTAGGACAGAGCAGGACCTGTATGTTCGTCTAATAGACTCCATGACCAAACAGGTGAGAAAGTTTACGCTTTTCCTTAAGACGCAAGTTACCAAGTTTGTATTTTGCCCTTGCTCGGGGGGGGGGGGGGGGGGGGGTGGAATGTTAAACCGGTAGACCGCACCTACTTTTAATTTACCTGAGCGGGTGACTCGGATACCTGTTACCGGAGGACCTTTTAAAAAGCGAAAAAGGTGTGTTGTTGCTGGTCGAGGAAGCGTTGGCATCACTACATAGCGTGTGTGGCATTAAGTACAACGTCATGTGAACAGATGTTTGATATAATTAATTTAGCGAGGGAGAGAGGAGAGGGAAAAACCCATCAAGTTGCCCAGATTTATTTTTAAATGCAGTTTTTCCCCATCGTAACTTTTCTTGGCGATATTTTTCCTCGGTGAGGAAAGGGCAGCCCTCTTCCTAGGCACTCCGAAACTGGCCGGGATTAGTCCTTTTCTTTTATAATGCGATGATCTAGTAACGCGAGACGTTTATTTGGATTTAAAAGTTAAATGTGCTGAGGTGAAAAGTCATCTTGTTCTCCTCTAGTCCATAGTCACCTCTCAGCCCCCCATCTCCATAATTCAAACTCCATGCTCCAGGGGTCACCCAAACCCGTCCATTTCCCTGAGATCAGCTTCTGTTTCTTCCTCAAACCTCTGTCATACCTTGTAAATAACATAATTACAAGCAGTTCCTTATTAAATTATTTAACCTGTCTTGGTCAACTTTTCCGATGATAACTACGTGTTATCAGCATTGCACCACAGCAATTAAAGACAGAAAGCTACTTACTAGCTTTGGATTTAATCAACTTTTTTTTTTTTTTTTTTTTCCCGGAGAGACATTTCGCGATTTATTTTTTCTTTTTCTTTTTTTTTTTTTTTTTTTTTCCAGGGGAGGGGGTGGTGGTGGTGGGGAGAAAGGTGAGAATGGAGAATAATTCCCAGTGTTCTGGAAATCAGATACCAGAGATGGAAATTAAAACCATTCCACCGATCTGCCGGGTTTTAACACCCCGGGCGTGCTTTACGCCTCCCGGCCGAGGCAAGCCTGCCCGCATATAGTATTTTTGTAAACTTTGCAAATCCCTGAGCGAGGAACCGGAGAGACCTTCCTCCGCGGGAGCGGAGCGCGGTCGTGCCCGCCGCCTGCGCGGCCGCGCAGGCGGCGGGTACGACCGCGTTCCCCTCCCGCTCCGCTCCCATCCCCGCTAGAAGGAAACTTTCTACTTCTTTTCCCTAAAAATCGAGGCTGGGATCTCAGTGCCTCCAGGAGTAAAATACCGTGATTTCCTCCCGCAGAAAAGCAGAGCTGACAGGCGAAGGGCAATTCCTCTGACAAAGACGAAGGCGTTGTAACCCTTCAATAATTATCTCAATGGGTT